>NW_028270160.1:36557886-36570386 GCF_037043375.1 Chiloscyllium plagiosum | reverse complement strand
GAATATCATTATGATTTTGATAAGCGTTGCCTGTTTTATTAGAGGTCATTAACCTTAAATGTACAAAAATAAAACATTGCAATAAAACCGCAACAAAAAGAAGGGCACAACCACGTTATACCCTCATTTTTTTCTTCTAATTTTTTTGTGCCTCTAATATCATACTTCATTCAGAATGAAATAAAAATAATAGCATGTTTATTTTGAGGTTTATTCAGTGAAAATTGCTAATGACACTGTGGGCATTTTTCCAGATTCTATTCCACAAGATTGCAAAGCCATTCAGTCTAATCTGTTATCCCAAAATGAAATACACAAAAGCAAATGATTTTAAAAAAGGAATTTAACTTTTTTATGTTTGTTAATATTTTAAAACTTAGTCACGAAGTAGTTAATGGGGGTTAAAAAACACATCTTTTCTGTGCATGTTGCTTAATTACAATTGGTTAGTGTGTACACATTGAGTACTGCACTGGAAATCGTTTAATGGAAAGGTAAATTTCGATAGAGCTAAAGAGGGAAAACAGATGTCTCTGGACATCAGCTGTTACTATAAGCTAGGTTGAGCTTAAATGCTCAGCTCTAACTATATATGAAAACACCTAATAGTTTTGGCTGCTTAAGCAGGTGTTAGATGAGGACTAATGACAGAAGCGCATATGTACACCAGAATCTGGAAGGAGCAGAATCACAAGCTGCATATATTTGCAATAATGATGTGATAAAGCAAAAATACTGCATGTATTCAGACCATTTTGACTGGGCTGCACACATACTGAGACTCCATTTTCCTTTTTCTCTTTACTTGTTTGAACTTCATTTGACACCCTTTCTCCGATGATAGAAATCCCTTCTGTTCGATGATTATTTAGCACAACTGCTAAATTTTAGTCACAGATAATGTAATGAATGTAGTGTGGAATAATGATTCATGCACCAGAAAGGAAAGTTTTATCTTGAGCAAGTTCTATTTTTTATTGTGTCAATGTATAAACATGATGCCAACTATCAAAGTGTCAAAAATGGAAATAGAGTCACAAGTATTAGAAGTGGGCTTCTGCAACATATCAAAGAGAGCTTGCCACTCAAACCAGTTTGGCCGATTCAGACTCAGTAATAATTCCCATCTTGTGTTCTGACAAAGCAGTAAGTGAATACTTGATGCTCAATTCACATGATCAAATTAACTTGCAGAGCATTGAAAAGCCACCAGAACAGAGACCTTTTATGTCTAGTTTTCTAACATTATCCCTATTAAAAGATAATCTTTTATACTCTCCCCATCTCTACATACGGATCTCTAATTGCAAGTTAGGAACCTGGCGTCAGCCATTCTCACAGTTACCTGTAATTTACTCATACAAGGTGTACACTTGCTCTTTCCTTCTCCATTTTTTTCTCTGTGGAGACCTGCGTGGGCCTCACTCAACATTGCCTAGTGACAACAGAATGGAGATTGCGGTTTATCATTTCTGGATTGACGCGCAGGAAAATACATCCTAGCACTGTGCGTACTACCCTATGCCACTGTTTTTTGTCCACATTTTTGTAAGGAAGCATGTACTGCTGCCGCCCAGAGGGGAATCTATGTAATAGTTTAAAATTTGAATCCAGTCTAAGCAAATCTCTTCGATTCCAAGCCCGCACTCATTTGACATTTTGACTCTGTGCTATTTTTGCCCAATTACATGCCATACAGACTGATGCCATAGCTGATCATTCATTTTAAACCAGTGTTCTCTTCCCTCTAGTTCCCAGAAAATGATGATTCATATGTGCATGCCATGCAGTCCTCCGGGTGCCAAAAACCTTCCTTTGACTTAGTCCAAGCGGCAATTTCTCATCTGTGAATCAGACTGATTGTCAGCAAGTGATTCAATCACTGGCAAGCATCAAAGCCAAGTCCAGACCTGATCAGTGATTGAGATCGGAAGCAGGGACTTTGGCTGACTTTTCAGCTCCTTAACTTGATACTTCAAACACAGATTTAATGTTAACACTGATATCTTCTATTATCACAGTCCATTGGTGCATGAAGCTATCACCTTTGTATTTTTCTTTAACTAATATTGCATCTTTCCAATTAAACCTTTGCTTCTTTTATTTTGTTATCTATGCTTTTATTATTATTGCACACCAAATTGTCATGTGTGATAGATGCAAAAGCAGCCTGCTTTCACTTCTCCCATCATTGTGTAGAGCTTGATACTTTCCAACTCTCAGAAGTGGTTTGATCCGCAGGCACCTGTGCTTTATATCGGCAGTGAATTCAGAAGCCTTGGCTCCCAAGTCCAGTTCAGTTTGAAGTGACCGGTCTTCGTTCATACAATACAAAGCCAATTCTGAAGAGCTCCAATCAAACTCAAATTTAGTCCAATTTATGTTTGAATTGACGTTTTGATCCTTTACCACTGGACCCTGCTACAAACAGACATGGTGGAGGGCAGGCCCATTTATTTCTAATTTGTTATTGCAGTTCTTTCAAAATTCAAGCCTCTGCATAATTTTCTATTAAAATTTGATACGTGGATACAGAGCAAACGTGGCTGAGTTGTTGATTTATAAAATCCTTTGCAGCTGGAGAGCAAAAGCATAGTCCACCTCTTCTCCCTGTCATAATTCTTTTTGCGTGGCAATTGTGGAACTGTTTTAGAATTTTACGGAATCCAGAGAAGTAGCTTCTAGTTTTTCTAAATATGCTGTACGCTTTTCGTTGTAAACAAGAAAAAGGTTAGGATAGCTATCATTTTTCCTGTAGGTCCTAATCTGTTTCAAATTAAATCAAATCCTGCATAGTGTGGAGTGATATTCTAATCATTCCAATGTGTCTAGCGCAGAAGACAAACAGAAAACATGAAAATGAAAAGTGGATATGGCATCTAGTCATTATACGTATGAACACATAATAGCCAAAGGCACAACCGGAAGGTAACATCAGTTCCAATCAGAACTATAGTTTTATTGAAACCAGACTTTTGTTTCTGGAAGTATGCCTATGCATCACATCTTTAATACTGATTTTGGTTTACTATAGTAAAAATGTCACTATCAATTAGTTGTTGAAGTGGGGGCCCAGTACAGGTCACACAGGTGCCCTTACATACCTTTGATATGTAACTGTAGTACAGCTCTCAAGTTCCAGTCAGATCATACTTTTAGCGTAGCTATTTATTTAGTGTAACAACTGAAATAAATAAGATGGGAATTTATTGGTGGTGCTATTTGAACAGACCTTTTCTTTTCACTGACATAATCCATAGTACCTTTTCTTCCCGCTGTTAAGATTTAACAAGTAAGGTAATGGTCTGTGCAAGAATAACTTGCATGTATGTTATCACAAGCAAAATTCCGATGGCCTTAGAACACCCGAAGCAACACAGTTACATCGAATGTTTAATGCACTAGGTTCTGAAACTGAATTTATGCAGCAAACAACAGGGAAGTTTGTAATCTTTAGTTGGATCCAGTAAACCTCTTTTGGCTGAAGCCAGGATTACATTATGACAGAACAAGTGTTGCATGAGATGTGAGCGATGGAGATGGTCTGCTGAAAAACCCTGGAGCAGGTGTTTCTCATCCTCATTTGCAATGGAGCATGGCCCCTGGCTCAGTGAGCTGGAGCAAACGTGCTGGCAGGACCCATCATGTACCTGCGTGCTGAGATGCACTAATGATAATGGATGCAGGCCTATTAACCATCCCATTTGTAACTGCACACAACACTGATTACTGAGGGAATGAGTCAGCGGCTTTCCAAGTGTTGAAGGATTCTGGGTCTCCCATGACCCTTTGCACAAACAAGTTTTTCTTTGGGATTTTAGTAAAATGGGCAACATTTTTATTTTTTCACTTTTTTTTGTCATACCCACTTTCTATATATATAAATTATGGATATGTCCAATTGTAAAAGCGGACAAGAAGACTGCCTTCACGAATGTTTTATGAATCACTTGGCAGGAAGAGCACATCTATGAAAAAAAGTGGTATTCAGTTATATACACAACTTAACAAGATTCAAAATGAAGCCTACATCAACTGAAATGAATCATTAGGTGAAAGCAAAAGTCGCAAGGCCATTAACATTGCAACTACGATAGGTATCACATGCACAGTTTTTAAGCAGGTTTGCACAGCTTTATGTTTTTGTTTATGAGATGTGGCCATTGCTGACTACATCATTTATTGCTCACCCTTAATTATCCACAGGACAGACCCCATTGCTATGGATCTGGAGTCATGTGTTGACCAAATAAGAGGAGCAAATTTCCTTTCTTAAAAGTCATTTATGAACCAAGTGAACAATCGACATGGTTTTATGGTCACTGATTTTTTATTGAATTCAAATTTCACCATTTGCCGTGGTGGGATTTGAACCCTTATGCACAGAATATTAGTTTGTTGTTCTGGATTGCTAATCCAGTGATAGTACCATGATGCCACCACCTCCCCAAATTGTGATCCTTAGCACAGATAGCTTTTTCACCATCTACCTGCCCACATTTTACAACAGGTGGGTGAGTCCAGTGGTGCCCCATTCACTCTTGTACCAATTCAAGCCTTAAGTGGTCTAAAGGGGCTGCTTCCGACCAGGGTTAAGTTTTGAGGTCAGTGGGAGTTCAGGGAGGACAAAGAAATAGCATTACAGATGAATCTGCATGCCTTCAGGCATGTGAGATGGGGCACTTTATCATTGCCCTCTTTCCAGATTGTGCATACATCCCCCCCAACATCATCACATGACAATCTCCACTCTCTTTCTTCCCCTCCAACCCTAGCCTCCCTTCCCTGCTGCAAGGTCTTAAGCTGTGGATCTGCTTGTAATCCTAGCCTTGATCACTACTCCTGGTGCCCCTACTGGGACTACAGAGTTACCAGATGATTAGTTTGGCCAGCAAATGTCTGCTGCAGGACTTCCTTCTGACGAAGATATGTCAAAAGGTTCTGGGGCTTCAGTAATCAGTGAAAATGTGTTCCATGATGTCTTCTTTCACAGGGAAGGAAGCTCTGCCAACTGAAAACTTCCTCTATATGGGTTCATAATTGTTGCATAGTGGGCACACACCATGCAACATTTCTATTTCTGGATTTAAATTAATTAATTTTGTTTTTCTTTAAAGAACTGCATTGGATAATACAACAACACCAAGTAGAAAAACCATAGAAAATCGACACTAGGAGGGAGGTCCACGAAGCCTCCTAATAAGCTAATAAGAATAATTTTTACCATGGCCTGCCAGGCAGTCAGACCAAAGTGGTTTGTTCAATCAGGAAACTTCATCTCGAGAAGAGGGGAGAATGACATTGGCCAGGAATTTCCTGTGATCTGCTCCTCTTCCACCACCAGAACCTCCCCAGAATGTTCTCAGCTGCTCATCTGATAATTACAGTGACATCAGAAGCAATTCTGTGGTAAATCTAGTGGTGAGCAAATCACAGATGTGAGACCTTCAGCAACTAACAATGTACTTTAGACATCCATTCCCACCCAATTGCCAAACAGTTCCAACCATTTAAACATTAAGTTGACACAAATATATTTTCTTCTTTTTCTCACCCTCTTCTTCTCCACACACTTTCTTTTTTTTCTCATTCAGTCTTTCTATTTGTTTTGACTGTAAAGCATCCCATAGTTTTCTCTTGTGAAATCCCAGATGAGAGAGTTGCAACATTCCAAGATCCTACAGTTTGAATATATGAATTAAACTTTGCGATTGTTGAGATGGCTCTACAATGCTTTCTTCAGTTGGTTACAGCAGAATAAATGTATATTGCTGATATTTTACTTGCACGATCCTCAGGCATTGGATTAAACCTATCATTTGAGGTTTACTGCCTATAGGGGAGTTCATACACCAGCATTTTCATGAAGTAAAACCAAAAGATGTATCTTCCTTTCTTGGTTGTAACAGAGTGTAAGCCACAAAGCTGCTCCTGTAAGGAGAAAAGACAAAATCAGTGATACAAATATAATGTGAAGATTCATTGCATTTGAAGGAATTCATTAAGTTTTTATCATCTACTTATAAAATTAGGTTCATGGCACAGTCATAGTTCAAACTGTCAGAATTCACAGTATGTTGCAAAGTATACTTGGCTGAAAAGGAGGATCACAGACATTAGGGAGCTCAGTGTGATCATGCAGGAAGCATCAAAACCACTGGAAGATTCAGCACAGGAAACCAAGAAGAGGTAGTGATGCTTTGAACTGACAACGAATGCCAGAGGATTCATAGAACGCACTGGAGACTTGAATGGAGGACACACAGGACTTGCTACCACATGACCAGAGACCACAAGACTTGAGCACCCACTGAAGCAGTGAGCAGAGTTACATCAGGACTGGTGAAAAGGAATGGCAAGGGACTCAACAATCACACAACAGGACACAATATAGTGGAAAACCAAGGTAACAGGCAGAAAATCATATTGAATATGTCTTAAAATGCACTGCATGTCAGACATTCTACTGAATTGGCAAGCCAATATTTAAGTGTTTGTTGACCCAGCTCCGATTCTTGTTTACAAAATGTGAACGAGACATTGTCAATCAGCAGAACTCCACATCTTGCATCCACATTGCATGTCCTGTTGGATTTAATTTGTAGAACTACACCTACATAAGCATGATGTGCCATTGAATGTCATCCTAATTCTTATTTCTTTTTTTTAACGATACTTGTCTGGCTTAATTTGAGTTTGGACAAAAGGAGTGTGGTCAAAGTGAGCTGATCTGAATATTTGAAACATGGCCAATTCATTCATACCTTGCTGCAGGGGAAAAACTCAGCAACCAGAAAAGATGGGATTCAACAGTCATACTGCTGGGCTCAACACAGGAGACATGAAAGGGCTCAGCAGCCACATTGCTGACCTGAGAGCTTAAGGCTTTGGGGAACGTGACAAACCATGCCACGGGGTGAATGGACAAGAATGCCAGAGGAGACCAAAGGACGCAGCAGCAGTTTTGCTGTGGGATATTGGGCAGAGGACACAAGAGGCCTCAATAGTCTTATCATGGGATTGATATATGAGACTATTGTGAGATTCAACAGCCATTCTGTGGGATTTAGCACAGATGTTACCAGGAGACTCAGCAGTTAAGCTCTGGGACCCAAACAGGAGGAAGCAAGAGACTCTCAAGCCATGCTTTGAGACTTGAGAAAGTCAGGGGAAATCATCAGCCATGCTGTTGGCCAATACACAGACTATTTATAGAGAGCACAGCAGCGAGCATGCACTGATTTTCATCCATTTAACCCAGCATTGAAAGAAATCACAGAAGGAATATAAATTGATTGCAGTCAGAATACAAATTGTTTGGATCCACAATTACAATGACTTTCATGACAACAATTAAAATCTGACCTAGCACTGTAGACGTAACTGCTGCTAATAAGATTTAATGCGTGCTTGAGGATGAAAAGTGTATGTCTGCATTACTAGGGTTATTTCTGAGGAATACAAGTTATATTTCAACTCATATAAATAAAGCATTGTGCAGGCTGACCCTTATCAGAACTGATTTTTAATCCTGTTCCTTGGTTATCACTAAATAAACTCTCTGGAGTCTAGGTAAGCAATTTCAGTAGCCGCAAATACTCATGAATGTAACTTCGAATCAGCTTTGCTTCCTATTAAAATGAATGAGGCACAGAATCTGGTAAACTGTCGCATTGTGTTGGCATAGAGTTCACCAACATTATGATTAGAGGTTTTTCTATTAAGTTAACCTGGGCACAGTTATTTCCTGTTGTATTAATGAGATAAAAGTTTTTTATATTTTGCATAAATGGTCATCCTTGAAGGAAAGTTCAATGATTTCAGCATTTTAATCAATCTATGTGCAGTAGTATTTAATAATTAGTGTACATTTTACACATGGTTACTGAAAGTTTGTTATCCAGTTATCAGAAAGATGATTACTGGTGAAATCATTGTATAGTGTGATAAAATTAATGTGATGCCATTCCGCAGCATTTCTATGCACTTAACAATGCCTTTTTAAATTACAATTAAAGTATTATTTTTTGTTTAAAGTGTGATTAACTTCAAGAAAATGTTAAATCAATAATGAGCAATGAAATTTCTGTCAAATGTTATGAAATCCCCACCCACCCATCCCTGCCAAGGCTTTTCAGAATCATGGAACACTAACCCTGCATATAGACTTATATAAAATAAAAGCTCTTTAAAAGATGAAACAGCACCTGTGTATATGACTCCTGCAGGAGACAGAATATGCCAAAGAATGACCACTGAGACAGGTCAGCTACACATGTGCACTCAACCTGCAGACACTGTAAGATTTACCGCAGAGTAAAGACAGAAGCATAAAGGTATTGTAATTGAGCTGCAAATGAAAGGGCAAGGAAGTGCAACTAGAATCCAGGACATCAGACACAGCAACTCTGCATGGTCACTGTGGGGTGCAGATTTTACTGCTTAAACGAACCGCACTGATTTGTTAACTTTGTAACCTCACAGGACTGGCACAATCTTTTTCTTTATACCACAAGAAACAGACAGCTAATGTTAAAGCAATGAAATACTGTAACATCTGTTATAAAAACCATGAACATTCTGAAGCTTAAATGAACCAAATAGCTAGTTCTATGCCTAAAATTTTAATTGCATTTTTTTCTCTTACGCAGTGCTTTGAATGGAACACTTTCTCCACTTTTATCCTCTGGTGTTAGTAAACATGGGTAAGGTTGGGAATAGTGTTAGAGATTAGACTAACTTACATTGATTTGAACAAACTGTCTGGCTTCAAGTCAAAAGCTAAATATTGCAGATGATGCAAAGTTGAAAAAGCTGCTAAAACTCAGCAGATCAGGCAACTGTGGAGAGAAACAGAGTTAATGTCTCAGGTCAACTCTTTCCTTCTGATTCCGATGTTGTTTAGGTAAAATACAAAACCTACCTGTGGCTTTTTGCTCCAAATGATAAGAGGCGACTTTTGTGCTCTTCCTGATTCATTCTAAAATCTCCATTCAGCGATAGTGATACCCCAGTCCCTAGTTTAAAATTAAATGATTTAAGGGATTAATGTCTCATATTTACTTGCCACTTGTGAGTTTTGCCCTTATGCCTCCTTTCATGAAAATGGACACTTACTGATGTGGCGAGTGTCTTTTATCAGTTTTAAACCCGTGATTGGATTTGATTTTGATTATGATGATTACAGCTGAATTCAATTTACCTACTCTCTATGCTGCATCTTAGTTCCAAACAAAGGCAGGCACTGGACAATTTCTAATTATAATCCAACAACACATGTGCTTTGGTGTACTGAAGGTCAGGAGGTGAGTGCAGATTCACATCGGGCTGTTTACAGTAGCTTAATTTGAATTGACTTAGAGAGGTGCCAGTAAGGCAATGCGTTTTAATATGTAACAGCTGAAGGTTAGGCAATAATAAACAAGGTTTAGATTTATCATTAGTTTTCAGCACACCAAGGACTATTTTGGAATGAAGAAATGCTAGCTGCTAAAATGAATGCTAATGTTCTACAAACCTAGGTAAAAACTTGTCTTTGAGTTTATTATTGACAGCTTGTTGTGATCAATGATAGGCAGCACTGTGCCTTCATATAGGCTTCTCACTTGTTGGATATTCACTCTCATATATACCAATCTTAGGTCATTACAGTGTCTTGGCAATACCGGGGATTTGTTCATGATCATGGGTGGACCTGCACCACCCCTAATTACTGAGATTACTCCAGCTCTATGGGAGACCAGGCAGCTCGTGAGAATTGCAGCACAATGCACTCACACTTTATGATTGTCCCAAGGTCAAGAACTCAGCATCACCAGAACTCCTTCTTGGCACGTGTTACCCATCCATGAAGCAATCTCCCTGCCGAGAATACGGCTGACAGTTTCCCAACCAGACTGATCTCTTTTAAACTATGTGCTGTCCACTTACTTACCATTGACAACTGATGTTTCTGCAGGGTCTTTTTCTGTATGTCTTATAAGTAATGCATAACCTTTTGCTGTCAGTTTGATTCCCTTTGAAATTTTTTAAAAATGACGGGTACAATTGCGTATTTATTCTTTATTTCACTAGAAATTCTACAATTTTCAGTTGGTGTCTGTGACCTTCCTGACTTTGTAGCAGCTGCTCTGACCCAGAACAGTGAAAGGTTCTGAAGCTGTATGAAACTGTGCATCTGTCTGGAGGTTTACTGTGGTTCCCAGTCAATCCAAAATGTTCCTTTGACCTACCTGTAATCTTACTTGGAACAAACGTGAAATTACAGCTGCATGTTGAGCAGAGTTCAAGCAATAGGGGGAAGCTTTCAGTTTTGTTACGCGATTTGAAATTGTCTGCAGAAGTAATTCCTCTCCCTGGACATTTGTACACTTTACTCTGAGGAATAACAAGGGATATGGGGACTTCCATAGTTCATTAATTAGGTAGCAAAGAAAATGTCTTGCTTATGTGAGAATATTGGGAATAAGCTTCATGTTTGTTTTGACACAAGCTGAAACTAATATGGTAAACTTGCAGCCAGTTAATGCATGGTTTCTTGTTAACATTAATTTCAGATCTCTTAATCTGTTTTCAGACTTGTAACTACTTAAACCAAAACAACTGGTCACCACATTACCAAGAGGATGTGGATGCTTTGGAGAGGGTACATTGAAGGTTTACGAAGATGTTGCCTGGTATGGAAGGTGCTAGCTATAAAGAGAGGTTGAGTAGGTTAGGTTTGTTTTCATTAGAAAAAAGGAGATTGAGGGGGGTCTGATTGAGGTTTACAAAATTATGAAGGGTATAGACAGGGTAGGTAGAGATAAGCTTTTTCCCAGGGTGAAGGATTCAATAAGAGGTCATGCTTTCAAGGTGAGAGGTGAGAAGTTTAAGGGAGATACAGGTAGCAAGTATTTTACACAGAGGGTGGTGGGTGTCTGGAAATGGTTGCCAGCAGAGGTGGTAGAGGCAGGCACGGTAGATTCATTTAAGATGCGTCTGGACAGATGCATGAGTAGGTGGGGAGCAGGGGGATACAGCTACTTAGAAATTGGGCGACAGGCTTAGTCAGTGGATTTGGATCAGCTCAGGTTTCGAGGGCCGAAGGGCTGTAAAATTTCTTTGTTCTTTGTTCTTTGTATTTAAATTGGCTGTTGCAATGACTCAGAGGCTAAATATCACCACTAATTGCAGTGCTCGGCTAGAAAGATCAGGAGAATACCAGGTTCGATCTGAAGCCAGAGCTGAGTTTGCCAATTTTGGTGCAAGGTAGCTGTAAGGATGCACCAGTTGCCTTCAGATTCCTAAGTTGGGAAAAGATCAACTGATCAGTTAGTGTGCTTCTCTCTGATCATCCTCTAACAGCACTTGTTCAAGTGTTATTCGAGACCTGAGAAATGGTCACTCAGCTGAGGATTTGGAAGTTATCCATATCTATTGAATCTTACGTACATCATCACAACCAGTAAGAAAAACCATTTTGAACTCTCTGAAGGCCATAATGCAGAGCGAAATGGCTTTTCAGCAAACTTTAACCTTAGTACCAAGTCAACAGAATCTTAATTCAAAGAGTTGCTGATGAAAATTGTACTTGTGTCTGGAAGATATTTTCCCATATTGGGTATAGACTATCTACAGAATCTACAGCAATTCAGTATAATGAATATTTGAACAAGCTAAAGATCTTTTGTCCAATATAATTGTTATGTCTTTTTCATCACAACATAGACACTCCCACCCAGCCCAATCCAAAAAATCTTCTATGTTTCAATAGTAGAGATTGATAGATTTTTGGGCACTAAGGGACGAATGGGATATGGAAATGGACAGGAGTGTGGAGTTGGTGTGAAAGTGCAGCAATGATCTTATTGAGAGATGAGACAGGTTCAGTGGCTCATGCAACTTACTCCAACCCCTAGTTCTCCTACATACATGTTCTACAGATGCAGACCTTCAAACCCCAGCAATGGCAATGTTCTATTCCTCCACTGTCTCTCTCTCTTCTGATTATTTCATAATAGTGTCAGATTGCTGGTAGCAGCTTTGATAAATTCTTCAGAGCACTTTAATTTTGTTCCACCAAAAATTTACCTCTAAACTCATTAACTAAATTACAACATTCCAACTGTAATTCATACCAAATGTACAAATACAGTAAATCAAAATAGCAAATACGGTGCTAAATACATGCATATTGCTGGTTTATTTTTCATTTTGACAACTTCATGCATTCAATGTCACTATTCAGCAACATGTTAAGGTTTTGGCTGCTAAGTGGTATCTTGGTATTATTGTTTGGTGTTCCGACAGCCACTTGCATATTTCTCTCAATATGGTCAGATAGTTGTATTTACAGCCCTCTGGTGACCCATAAATCTGTCAGATAACATCAATAACACAGACTGACAAGCTGCCAAGAACTGCTGCCTTACATAGTGTCTAATTTCAAATAAAAAAGTTTTGCCACCAAACAAACTTAACATTAAAAATATAAATATCTGTCAGCATTCAAACATACG